>NW_025533667.1:212500-245000 GCF_020615455.1 Coregonus clupeaformis
TGCAGAGCTATTTTCAGGTCTCTCCAGAGATGTTCGATCGGGTTCAAGTCCGGGCTGTGGCTGGGCCTCTCAAAGGACATTCAGAGACTTGCTTAGGGTCGTTGTCCTGTTGGAAGGTGAACCATCGCCCCTGGTCCTGAGCACTCTGGAGAAGGATTTCATCAAGGATCTCTCTGTACTTTGCTCCGTTCATCTTTCCCTCGATCCTGACTAGTCTCCCAGTCCCTGCCGCTGAAAAACATCCCCACCGCATGATGCTGCCACCACCATGCTTCACCATAGGGATGGTGCCAGGTTTCCTCCAGACGTGACGCTTGGCATTCAGGCCAAAGAGTTCAATCTTGGTTTCATCAGACCAGAGAATCTTGTTTCTCATGGTCTAACAGTCCTTAGGAGCCTTTTGGCAAACTCCAAGTGGGCTGTCATGTGCCTTTTACTGAGGAGTGGCTTCCGTCTTGCCACTCTACTATAAAGGCTTGATTGGTGGAGTGCTGCAGAGATGGTTGTCCTTCTGGAAGGTTCTCCCATCTCCACAGAGAAACTCTGGAGCTCTGTCAGAGTGACCATCAGGTTCTTGGTCAACTCCCTGACCAAGGCCCTTCTTCCCCGATTGCTCAGTTTGGCCGGGCGGCCAGCTCTAGGAAGAGTCGTGGTGGTTCCAAACTTCTTCCAATTAAGAATGATGGAGGCCACTGTGTTCTTGGGGACCTTCAAAGCTGCAGAAATGTTTTGTACCCTTCTCCAGATCTGTGCCTCGACAGAATCCTGTCTCTGAGCTCTACGGACAATCCTTTCGATCTCATGGCTTGGTTTTTGCTCTGACATGCACTGTCAACTGTGGGACCTTATATAGACAGGTGTGTGCCTTTCCAAATCATGTCCTCTCAATTGAGTTTACCACAGGTGGACTCCAATCAAGTTGTAGAAACATCTCAAGGATGATAATTGGAAACAGGATGCACCTTAGCTCAATATTGAGTCTCATAGCAAAAGGTCTCAATACTTATGTAAATAAGCTATTTCACTTTGTCGTTATGGGTTATTGTGTGTAGATTGATGAGGATTTGTATTTATTTAATCAATTTTAGAATAAGGCTGTAACGTAACAAATTGTGGAAAAAGTCAGTCAAGGGGTCTGAATACTTTCCGAATGCACTGTTTTCACAAAACATTAGGAACACCTGCTCTTTCCATGACGTAGACTGACCAGGTGAAAGCTATGATTCATTTACATTTACATTTACGTCATTTAGCAGACGCTCTTATCCAGAGCGACTTACAAATTGGTGCATTCACCTTATAGCCAGTGGGATAACCACTGGGGGTGGGGTAAGGGGGGGGTAGAAGGATTACTTTATCCTATCCCAGGTGTTCCTTAAAGAGGTGGGGTTTCAAATGTCTCCGGAAGGTGGTGAGTGACTCCGCTGTCCTGGCGTCGTGAGGGAGCTTGTTCCACCATTGGGGTGCCAGAGCAGCGAACAGTTTTGACTGGGCTGAGCGGGAACTGTGCTTCAGCAGAGGTAGGGGAGCCAGCAGGCCAGAGGTGGATGAACGCAATGCCCTCGTTTGGGTGTAGGGACTGATCAGAGCCTGAAGGTACGGAGGTGCCGTTCCCCTCACAGCTCCGTAGGCAAGCACCATTGTCTTGTAGCAGATGCGAGCTTCAACTGGAAGCCAGTGTAGTGTGCGGAGGAGCAGGGTGACGTGAGAGAACTTGGGAAGGTTGAACACCAGACGGGCTGCGGCATTCTGGATGAGTTGTAGGGGTTTAATGGCACAGGCAGGGAGCCCAGCCAACAGCGAGTTGTAGGGGTTAGGGTTAGGGTTAGGGTTAGGGTTAGGGTTAGGCAGATTATTGACAAATCACTAGTAGGAGAAACTAGTACTGGAACCATACGTGTTGCGTTCCATACGTGTTGCGTTCCATACGTGTTGCGTTCCATACGTGTTGCGTTCCATACGTGTTGCGTCCATACATGTTGACATGTTCATCATCTCCGTCATCTAATTGGTCTCTTTCTGTAATCTGTGTATTCAGCTATATCTGTAATCTACCGTGTATTCAGCTATATCTGTAATCTACCGTGTATTCAGCTATATCTGTAATCTACCGTGTATTCAGCTATATCTGTAATCTACCGTGTATTCAGCTATATCTGTAATCTACCGTGTATTCAGCTATATCTGTAATGATGATGTTGTGTTATGCTGTCTATCCAGGTGAAGGTGGATAATCTGAGTGACTTCCAGGACATAGCCAGTGTCGTAGCCATCACTCAGACATACACCACCACAGAACCCTTCATAGATGCCAAGTACAACATCAGGGTCCAGCGGATTGGCAGCGACTATAAGGCTTACATGTAAGTGTCTGTCCCTGTGTGTGGGTGTGTAGGTGTGTAGGTGTGTGTGGGTGTGTAGGTGTGTGTGTGTGTGTAGGTGTGTAGGTAGGTGTGTGTGTGTGTGTGGGGGGTGTAGCTCAGAAATCTAATTTTATTTGTCACATGCGTCGTAAACAACAGGTCTAGACTAATAATAATAATATAATAATATGCCATTTAGCAGACGCTTTTATCCAAAGCGACTTACAGTCATGCGTGCACACATTTTTTTTTTTTGTGTATGGGTGTTCCCGGGGATCGAACACACTACCTTGGCGTTACAAGCGCCGTGCTCTACCAGCTGAGCTACAGAGGACCACAACAGTGAAATGCTAACAGTGAAATGCTAACTTACAGGCCCTTACAGGCCCTTCCCAGCAGGTCTAGACTTACAGGCCCTTCCCAACAGGTCTAGACTTACAGGCCCTTCCCAACAGGTCTAGCCTAACAGTGAAATGCTAACTTACAGGCCCTTCCCAACAGGTCTAGACTTACAGGCCCTTCCCAACAGGTCTAGACTTACAGGCCCTTCCCAACAGGTCTAGACTTACAGGCCCTTCCCAACAGGTCTAGACTAACAGGCCCTTCCCAACAGGTCTAGACTTACAGGCCCTCCCCAACAGGTCTAGACTAACAGGCCCTTCCCAACAGGTCTAGACTTACAGGCCCTTCCCAACAGGTCAAGACTAACAGTGAAATGCTTCCCAACAATACAGAGACTTTAAAAAAAGAGAAATAATAGAAGAGTAAAACACATAATAAAAGTATTTTAAAAGTAGTTATAGATTCACAACGATAACTTGGCTATATACAGTGGGGGAAAAAAGTATTTAGTCAGCCACCAATTGTGCAAGTTCTCCCACTTAAAAAGATGAGAGAGGCCTGTAATTTTCATCATAGGTACATGTCAACTATGACAGACAAATTGAGGAAAAAAATTCCAGAAAATCACATTGTAGGATTTTTTATGAATTTATTTGCAAATTATGGTGGAAAATAAGTATTTGGTCACCTACAAACAAGCAAGATTTCTGGCTCTCACAGACCTGTAACTTCTTCTTTAAGAGGCTCCTCTGTCCTCCACTCGTTACCTGTATTAATGGCACCTGTTTGAAATTGTTATCAGTATAAAAGACACCTGTCCACAACCTCAAACAGTCTTACTCCAAACTCCACTATGGCCAAGACCAAAGAGCTGTCAAAGGACACCAGAAACAAAATTGTAGACCTGCACCAGGCTGGGAAGACTGAATCTGCAATAGGTAAGCAGCTTGGTTTGAAGAAATCAACTGTGGGAGCAATTATTAGGAAATGGAAGACATACAAGACCACTGATAATCTCCCTCGATCTGGGGCTCCACGCAAGATCTCACCCCGTGGGTTCAAAATGATCACAAGAACGGTGAGCAAAAATCCCAGAACCACATGGGGGGACCTAGTGAATGACCTGCAGAGAGCTGGGACCAAAGTAACAAAGCCTACCATCAGTAACACACTACGCCGCCAGGGACTCAAATCCTGCAGTGCCCAGACGTGTCCCCCTGCTTAAGCCAGTACATGTCCAGGCCCGTCTGAAGTTTGCTAGAGTACATTTGGATGATCCAGAAGAGGATTGGGAGAATGTCATATGGTCAGATGAAACCAAAATAGAACTTTTTGGTAAAAACTCAACTCGGTCGTGTTTGGAGGACAAAGAATGCTGAGTTGCATCCAAAGAACACCATACCTACTGTGAAGCATGGGGGGTGGAAACATCATGCTTTGGGGCTGTTTTTCTGCAAAGGGACCAGGGACGACTGATCCGTGTAAAGGAAAGAATGAATGGGGCCATGTATCGTGAGATTTTGAGTGAAAACCTCCTTCCATCAGCAAGGGCATTGAAGATGAAACGTGGCTGGGTCTTTCAGCATAACAATGATCCCAAACACACCGCCCGGGCAACGAAGGAGTGGCTTCGTAAGAAGCATTTCAAGGTTCTGGAGTGGCCTAGCCAGTCTCCAGATCTCAACCCCATAGAAAATCTTTGGAGGGAGTTGAAAGTCTGTGTTGCCCAGCGACAGCCCCAAAACATCACTGCTCTAGAGGAGATCTGCATGGAGGAATGGGCCAAAATACCAGCAACAGTGTGTGAAAACCTTGTGAAGACACAGAAAATGTTTGACCTGTGTCATTGCCAACAAAGGGTATATAACAAAGTATTGAGAAACTTTTGTTATTGACCAAATACTTATTTTCCACAATAATTTGCAAATAAATTCATAAAAAATCCTACAATGTGATTTTCTGGATTTTCTTTCTCCTTTTGTCTGTCATAGTTGACGTGTACCTATGATGAAAATTACAGGCCTCTCTCATCTTTTTAAGTGGGAGAACTTGCACAATTGGTGGCTGACTAAATACTTTTTTCCCCCACTGTATATACAGTGGGGAGAACAAGTATTTGATACACTGCCAATTTTGCTGGTTTTCCTATTTACAAAGCATGTAGAGGTCTGTAATTTTTATCATAGGTACACTTCAACTGTGAGAGACGGAATCTAAAACAAAAATCCAGAAAATCACACTGTATGATTTTTAAGTAATTAATATGTATTTTATTGCATGACATAAGTATTTGATACATCAGAAAAGCAGAACTTAATATTTGGTACAGAAACCTTTGTTTGCAATTACAAAGATCATACGTTTCCTGTAGGTCTTGACCAGGTTTGCACACACTGCAGCAGGGATTTTGGCCCACTCCTCCATACAGAACTTCTCCAGATCCTTCAGGTTTCGGGGCTGTCGCTGGGCAATACGGACATTCAGCTCCCTCCAAATATGTTCTATTGGGTTCAGGTATGGAGACTGGCTAGGCCACTCCAGGACCTTGAGATGCTTCTTACGGAGCCACTCCTTAGTTGCCCTGGCTGTGTGTTTCGGGTCATTGTCATGCTGGAATACCCAGCCACGACCCATCTTCAATACTCTTACTGAGGGAAGGAGGTTGTTGGCCAAGATCTCGCGATACATGGCCCCATGGGCTGATCCCTCACCTTCCTCATGATCGGGCGGCAGGTAGCTTAGTGGTTAAGAGCGTTGTGCCAGTAAACGAAAGGTCGCTGGTTCTAATCCCCAAGCCGACTAGGTGAAAACTCTGTCGATGTGCCCTTGAGCAAGGCACTTAACCCTAATTGCTCCTATAAGTCGCTCTGGATAAGAGTGTCTGCTAAATGACTAAAACAAAACAAACAAAACATCATTGATGCCCCATGAGGTGAGATCTTGCATGGAGCCCCAGACCGAGGGTGATTGACCGTCATCTTGAACTTCTTCCATTTTCTAATAATTGCGCCAACAGTTGTTGCCTTCTCACCAAGCTGCTTGCGTATTGTCCTGTAGCCCATCCCAGCCTTGTGCAGGTCTACAATTTTATCCCTGATGTCCTTACACAGCTCTCTGGTCTTGGCCATTGTGGAGAGGTTGGAGTCTGTTTGGTTGAGTGTGTGGACAGGTGTCTTTTATACAGTTAACGAGTTCAAACAGGTGCAGTTAATACAGGTAATGAGTGGAGAGCAGGAGGGCTTCTTAAAGAAAAACTAACAGGTCTGTGAGAGCCGGAATTCTTACTGGTTGGTAGGTGATCAAATACTTATGTCATGCAATAAAATGCAAATGAATTACTTAAAAATCATACAATGTGATTTTCTGGATTTTTGTTTTAGATTCCGTCTCTCACAGTTGAAGTGTACCTATGATAAAAATTACAGACCTCTACATGCTTTGTAAGTAGGAAAACCTGCAAAATCGGCAGTGTATCAAATACTTGTTCTCCCCACTGTATACTGTACCGAGTCAATGTGCGGGGGTACAGGTTAGTTGGGGTAATTTGTACATGTAGGTAGGGGTAAAGTGACTATGCATAGATCATAAACAGCGAGTAGCAGCAGCGTAAAAACAAAGGGGGGGGGGGGTCAATGTAAATATTCCAGGTGGCCATTTGATTAATTGTTCAGCAGTCTCATGGCTTGGGGGTAGAAGCTGTTAAGGAGCCTTTTGGACCTAGACTTGGCATTCTGGTACCGTTTGCTGTGCGGTAGCAGAGAGAACAGTCTATGACTTGGGTGACTAGAGTCTTTGACAATTTTTTGGGCCTTCCTCTGACACCGCCTAGGATATAGGTTTTGGATGGCAGGAAGCTTGGCCCCAGTACTGGGTCGTACGCGTTACCCTCTGTTTCGCCTTACGGTCGGATGCCGAGCAGTTGCCATACCAGGCGGTGATGCAACCGGTCAGGATGCTCTCGATGGTGCAGCTGTATAATTTTTTGAGGAACTGGGGACTAATGCCAAATATTTTCAGTCTCCTTAGGGGGAAAAGGTGTTGTCGTGCCCTTTTCACGACTGTCTTGGTGTGCTCCAAAGCTTTTTACTATCATTCTTTATATCATAAATTTTTGTGTCATAGTATAGTTTCTTCTTTTTATTTAGTTTAGTCACATGATTTCTCAATTTGTAGTATGTTTGCCAATCGGTTGTGCTGCCAGACTTATTTGCGATACCTTTTGCCTCATCCCTCTCAACCATACAATTTTTCAATTCCTCATCAATCCAAGGGGACTTAACTGTTTTACAGTCATTTTCTTAATGGGTGCATGCTTATTAGTAACTGGAATAAGCAATTTCATAAATGTGTCAATTGCCGCGTCTGGTTGCTCCTCATTACACACCACAGACCAGCAATTATTATTTTCATCATTAACATAGGAATCACTACAAAACTTATTGTATGACCTCTTATACACTATATTAGGCCCAGCCTTTGGAACTTTGGTTTTCCTAGATATGGCTAATATATTTTGATCACTACATCCGATGGATTTGGATACTGCTTTAAAGTAAATTTCTGCAGCATTAGTAAAGATGTGATCAATACATGTTCCTGATTTCATTCCTGTGCTGTTTGTAACTACCCTGGTAGGTTGACTGACAACCTGAACCAGGTTGCAGGCACTGGTTACAGTTTTAAGCTTTTTCATGTGTGGGCAGCTTGATGAAAGTCAATATTGAAGTCAATATTTAAATCACCCAAAAGATATACCTCTCTGTTGATATCACGTACATTATCAAGCATTTCATACATGTTATCCAGATACTGACTGTTAGCACTTGGTGGTCTATAGCAGCTTCCCACCAGAATGGGCTTTAGGTTAGGCAGATGAACCTGTAGCCATATTACTTCAACAGTATTTAACATGAAATCGTCTCTAAGCTTTACAGGAATGTCGTTCTGAAAATAGACCGCAACATTTCTGTCTTTTCGGTAGATGTTATAACCATGTATTGCTACCACTGTATCATCAAAGGTATTATCTAAGTGAGTTTCAGAGATAGTCAGAATTTGAATGTCATCTGTTACAAGCAAGTTATTGACTTCATTAACCTTTTTCTTAGGCTACATATGTTAATATGGGCTATTTCTTAGCACTTTTATGGGATGCTTGATTGTTTTTAATGCTTTACTGGGAAGCTTAGCAGAAGTAGACTTGCTCATGTTATTTATATTGGAGCTGATAGTGCAGGGTGAGCTGCACACAGTGGACTTCCTACTAGGGCACACCACCACCTCAGTGCTAACAGTACAACTCTGGTTCATAGGCACATGATTACTGCATACAATAGCTGTAGGATCAGGAGAGGCATTCAGGGCAGTTATGGGGACATAAATTAAGTTACTTACAATGTGTCTTCCAACGCCCCTGGAATAATGTAAATTTGATGCAGCATTATAACAACTCAGCGACACAATGGTAGGGATTAACTGAGCTGGTCTTGGGTCATTGGTAAGTCATAGTCTCAACGCAGCCTTGAAACGCGTGGACAGGAGCCAAGATGATTTGGATGGACTCCGTCATTCCTGTAGAGTATCTTCTGTTTCCAGAAGGTGTCCAAGTCATCTATAGAAGTGATTCCAGCAGAGCTACAGTAATCTATTAGCCAGGTGTGTAATGCCAGTAGCCTGCTGAATCTTTCACACCTGCGGCCCAACGATGGTACTGGACCTGAAATAATTGGCCGCTTTTTGGAATCTTTCAGTGATAGAATCATTTCTTTAAAATCAATTTTCAGAAGTTCCGAGCTAGCCCTCCTGATGTCATTTGACCCCACATGACCCCACATGGACTGGTATCGAGGTCCTGGATAAGTGTAGGTGTGTGTGTCTGTGTGTGTTTTTCTCCCCCAGGCGGACCTCCATCTCTGGGAACTGGAAGAGCAACACAGGATCAGCAATGCTGGAACAGGTGGCCATGACAGACAAGTGAGTCACATCCGTCTGACTAATATAACAAGCAAGGTAGGGGTTAATGGTAGGGGTTAGGGTTATATGTAGGGGTTATAGGTAGGGGATAGGTTTATAGGTATGTAGGGATAAGGGTTATAGGTAGGGGTTAGGGTTAATGGTAGGGGTTAGTGTTATAAGTAGGGGTTAGGGTTAATGGTAGGGGTTAGGGCTATTGGTAGGGGTTAGTGTTATAAGTAGGGGTTAGGGTTAATGGTAGGGGTTAGGGTTAATGGTAGGGGTTAGTGTTATAAGTAGGGGTTAGGGTTAATGGTAGGGGATAGGGTTATTGGTAGGGGTTAGGGTTACAAGGTGGGGTTAGGGTTATTGGTAGGGGTTAGTGTTATAAGTAGGGGTTAGGGTTAATGGTAGGGGTTAGTGTTATAAGTAGGGGTTAGGGTTAATGGTAGGGGTTAGGGCTATTGGTAGGGGTTAGTGTTATAAGTAGGGGTTAGGGTTAATGGTAGGGGTTAGTGTTATAAGTAGGGGTTAGGGTTAAGGGTAAGGGTTAGGGTTAGGGTTAATGGTAGGGGTTAGGGTTAATGGTAGGGGTTAGGGTTAATGGTAGGGGTTAGGGTTATTGGTAGGGGTTAGGGTTAATGGTAGGGGTTAGGGTTAATGGTAGGGGTTAGGGTTAGGGTTAATGGTAGGGGTTAGGGTTAATGGTAGGGGTTAGGGTTAATGGTAGGGGTTAGGGTTAATGGTAGGGGTTAGGGTTAGGGTTAATGGTAGGGGTTAGGGTTAATGGTAGGGGTTAGGGTTAATGGTAGGGGTTAGGGTTAGGGTTAATGGTAGGGGTTAGTGTTAATGGTAAGGATTAGGGTTAATGGTAGGGGTTAGGATTAATGGTAAGGGTTAGGGTTAATGGTAGGGGTTAGGGTTAGGGTTAATGGTAGGGGTTAGGGTTAATGGTAGGGGATATTGTTATAAGTAGGGGTTAGGGTTAATGGTAGGGGTTAGGGTTAATGGTAGGGGTTAGGGTTAATGGTAGGGGTTAGGGTTAGCAACACCACTCTACAATGTTAGCAACACCACTCTACTCCTTTGAAAGATTCCCAATACAGATCCGAGAGTCTATTTTACTGTTGTGCACTTCCCTCACATCCTGGATGTTGTGGAGCGTGTTCTGTCCTGGGGGGTTCTGGGTAGATTATGCCACCAGACACTGACTGAATTATAGATGGCCAAGCTGCTCTACTCTGCCTGCCTCCTCTCCTCCCAAGAAGCCAACCTCCTCTTTGTCTGAAACCAGCAGACTTGAATAATGATATGGCTTCTTGGCATTCGAGGAAATACTTTGTCAGACTATGTAGCCTGCCGCTACAGTACAGTCGGTGTGGAGTCGCCTCAGTGTGGTTGTGTCTAATGGGTCTCATCAGTCACTGAAGCTCATCTTGGAGATATAGGCTCACTGGAGGGCCTGTAGTCCACATGCTGTAACTGAGGGGGTTCAGTGAACTATGCGATTGTGATGTGTAACCTTGCCTGAGATGTGTAACCTAACGTTAGCTCCCCAAGGTAATGGTCAGGATTTAGCTCAGTGGGCTAACACAGTCTTGATTCATGTGGACAATCCAGGTTTTGATACTGGTTGGTTACACTGACATTGTGATGTCTCTCTCCTGTCAGGAACATTTACATTTACATTTTCGTCATTTAGCAGATGCTCTTATCCAGAGCGACTTACAAATTGGGAACTGGAACAAGCTGTGGTTGTCTTTTACTCAGTGGGCTAACCCTGTCTCTCTCCTGTCAGGAACAAGCTGTGGCTGTCTTTAGCTCAGTGGGCTAACCCTGTCTCTCTCCTGTCAGGAACAAGCTGTGGTTGTCTTTAGCTCAGTGGGCTAACCCTGTCTCTCTCCTGTCAGGAACAAGCTGTGGTTGTCTTTAGCTCAGTGGGCTAACCCTGTCTCTCTCAGGAACAAGCTGTGGTTGTCTTTAGCTCAGTGGGCTAACCCTGTCTCTCTCAGGAACAAGCTGTGGTTGTCTTTAGCTCAGTGGGCTAACCCTGTCTCTCCTGTCAGGTACAAGCTGTGGGTGGACATCTGCTCGGAGATCTTTGGAGGTCTAGAGATCTGTGCAGTCAAAGCCATCTGTGGAAAGGATGGGAAGGACTACATCACTGAGGTATGCTCTGTTCTCTATAATATTGTCATTAAGATCCCATAAATTACCTGATACGTTACACATTCTATTTGTCTGTGGTGATGTTTAGTAGACCAATGAAGAGTTATGTAGTTCATTTTAGCCTGTATGTCATTGTTTAAAGTGTTTTTCCATCTAGGTAGGGCTGGTAGTATGGCTGATAGTAGGGCTGATAGTAGGGCTGGTAGTGCTAGTAGGGCTGATAGTAGGGCTGATAGTGGGGCTGGTAGTGCTAGTAGGGCTGATAGTAGGGCTGATAGTAGGGCTGGTAGTGCTAGTAGGGCTGATAGTAGGGCTGATAGTAGGGCTGGTAGTGCTAGTAGGGCTGATAGTAGGGCTGATAGTAGGGCTGGTAGTGCTAGTAGGGCTGATAGTAGGGCTGATAGTAGGGCTGATAGTCCTAGTAGGGCTGGTAGTATGGCTGATAGTAGGGCTGATAGTGCTAGTAGGGCTGATAGTATGGCTGATAGTGCTAGTAGGGCTGATAGTAGTGCTGATAGTAGGGCTGATAGTAGGGCTGATAGTAGGGCTGATAGTGCTAGTAGGGCTGATAGTAGGGCTGATAGTAGGGCTGGTAGTGCTAGTAGGGCTGGTAGTATGGCTGATAGTAGGGCTGGTAGTGCTAGTAGGGCTGATAGTAGGGCTGATAGTAGGGCTGGTAGTGCTAGTAGGGCTGATAGTAGGGCTGATAGTAGGGCTGGTAGTGCTAGTAGGGCTGATAGTAGGGCTGATAGTAGGGCTGATAGTCCTAGTAGGGCTGGTAGTATGGCTGATAGTAGGGCTGATAGTGCTAGTAGGGCTGATAGTATGGCTGATAGTGCTAGTAGGGCTGATAGTAGTGCTGATAGTAGGGCTGATAGTAGGGCTGATAGTAGGGCTGATAGTGCTAGTAGGGCTGATAGTAGGGCTGATAGTAGGGCTGGTAGTGCTAGTAGGGCTGGTAGTATGGCTGATAGTAGGGCTGGTAGTGCTAGTAGGGCTGATAGTAGGGCTGATAGTAGGGCTGATAGTCCTAGTAGGGCTGGTAGTATGGCTGATAGTAGGGCTGATAGTGCTAGTAGGGCTGATAGTATGGCTGATAGTGCTAGTAGGGCTGATAGTAGTGCTGATAGTAGGGCTGATAGTAGGGCTGATAGTAGGGCTGATAGTCCTAGTAGGGCTGATAGTAGGGCTGGTAGTGCTAGTAGGGCTGGTAGTATGGCTGATAGTAGGGCTGAAGCTAGTAGGCTGATAGTAGGGCTGATAGGTAGGGGCTGATAGTAGGGCTGATAGTAGGGCTGATAGTAGGGCTGATAGTAGGGCTGATAGTAGTGCTGATAGTAGGGCTGATAGTAGTGCTGATAGTAGGGCTGATAGTAGGGCTGATAGTAGGGCTGATAGTAGGGCTGATAGTGCTAATAGTGCTGATATTAGGGCTAATAGTAGGGCTGGTAGTATGGCTGATAGTAGGGCTGGTAGTGCTAGTAGGGCTGATAGTAGGGCTGATAGTGCTAGTAGGGCTGATAGTAGGGCTGATAGTAGGGCTGATAGTAGTGCTGATAGTAGGGCTGATAGTATGGCTGATAGTAGGGCTGATAGTAGGGCTGATAGTAGTGCTGATAGTAGGGCTGATAGTAGTGCTGATAGTAGGGCTGATAGTAGGGCTGATAGTAGGGCTGATAGTAGGGCTGATAGTAGTGCTGATAGTAGGGCTGATAGTAGGGCTGATAGTAGGGCTGATAGTAGGGCTGATAGTAGTGCTGATAGTAGGGCTGATAGTAGGGCTGATAGTAGGGCTGATAGTGCTAGTAGTGCTGATATTAGGGCTAATAGTAGGGCTGGTAGTGCTAGTAGTGCTGATATTAGGGCTAATAGTAGGGCTGGTAGTGCTAGTAGTGCTGATATTAGGGCTAATAGTAGGGCTGGTAGTGCTAGTAGTGCTGATATTAGGGCTAATAGTAGGGCTGGTAGTGCTAGTAGTGCTGATAGTAGGGCTAGTAGTAGGGCTGGTAGTAGGGCTGGTAGTAGGGCTGATAGTAAGGCTGATAGTAGGGCTAGTAGTAGGGCTGATAGTAGGGCTGGTAGTAGGGCTGATAGTAGGGCTGGTAGTAGGGCTGATAGTAAGGCTGATAGTAGGGCTGATAGTAGGGCTAGTAGTAGGGCTGATAGTAGGGCTGGTATTAGGGCTGATAGTAGGGCTAGTAGTAGGGCTGATAGTAGGGCTGATAGTAGGGCTGGTAGTAGGGCTGGTAGTTGTAGTAGTGTTGATAGTAGTGCTGATAGTAGGGCTGGTAGTAGGGCTGATAGTAGGGCTGGTAGTAGGGCTGATAGTAGGGCTGATAGTATGGCTGATAGTAGGGCTGATAGTATGGCTGGTAGTAGGGCTGATAGTAGGGCTGATAGTAGGGCTGGTAGTAGGGCTGATAGTATGGCTGATAGTAGGGCTGATAGTAGGGCTGGTAGTAGGGCTGGTAGTTGTAGTAGTGTTGATAGTAGTGCTGATAGTAGGGCTGGTAGTAGTGCTGATAGTAGGGCTAGTAGTAGGGCTGGTAGTAGGGCTGGTAGTAGGGCTGATAGTAAGGCTGATAGTAGGGCTGATAGTAGGGCTAGTAGTAGGGCTGATAGTAGGGCTGGTAGTAGGGCTGATAGTAGGGCTGGTAGTAGGGCTGATAGTAAGGCTGATAGTAGTGCTGATAGTAGGGCTAGTAGTAGGGCTGATAGTAGGGCTGGTAGTAGGGCTGATAGTAGGGCTAGTAGTAGGGCTAGTAGTAGGGCTGATAGTAGGGCTGGTAGTAGGGCTGGTAGTTGTAGTAGTGTTGATAGTAGTGCTGATAGTAGGGATGGTGGTGGTAGTAGGGATGGTAGTAGGGATGGTGGTGGTAGTGGGGATGGTGGTGGTAGTAGGGGTGGTAGTAGGGATGGTGGTGGTAGTAGGGATGGTGGTGGTAGTAGGGATGGTGGTGGTAGTAGGGATGGTGGTGGTAGTGGGGATGGTGGTGGTAGTAGGGGTGGTAGTAGGGATGGTTGTGGTAGTGGGGATGGTAGTAGGGATGGTGGTGGTAGTAGGGATGGTGGTGGTAGTAGGGATGGTGGTGGTAGTAGGGATGGTGGTGGTAGTAGGGATGGTAGTAGGGATGGTGGTGGTAGTAGGGGTGGTAGTAGGGATGGTTGTGGTAGTGGGGATGGTAGTAGGGATGGTGGTGGTAGTAGGGATGGTGGTGGTAGTAGGGATGGTGGTGGTAGTAGGGATGGTGGTGGTAGTAGGGATGGTGGTGGTAGTAGGGATGGTAGTAGGGATGGTGGTGGTAGTAGGGATGGTAGTAGGGATGGTGGTGGTAGTAGGGATGGTGGTGGTAGTAGGGGTGGTAGTAGGGATGGTGGTGGTAGCAGGGATGGTAGTAGGGATGGTGGTGGTAGTAGGGATGGTAGTAGGGATGGTGGTGGTAGTTGGGATGGTGGTGGAAGTAGGGATGGTAGTTGGGATGGTGGTGGTAGTAGGGATGGTAGTTGGGATGGTAGTAGGGATGGTGGTGGTAGTAGGGGTGGTAGTAGGGATGGTAGTAGGGATGGTGGTGGTAGTGGGGATGGTGGTGGTAGTAGGGGTGGTAGTAGGGATGGTGGTGGTAGTGGGGATGGTAGTAGGGATGGTGGTGGTAGTAGGGATGGTGGTGGTAGTAGTGGTGGTAGTGGGATGGTAGTAGGGATGGTGGTGGTAGTAGGGATGGTGTTGGGATGGTGGTGGTAGTAGGGATGGTGGTGGTAGTGGGGATGGTAGTAGGGATGGTGGTGGTAGTAGGGATGGTGGTGGTAGTAGGGATGGTGGTGGTAGTGGGGATGGTGGTGGTAGTAGGGATGGTTGTGGTAGTAGGGATGGTAGTAGGGATGGTGGTGGTAGTAGGGATGGTGGTGGTAGTGGGGATGGTGGTGGTAGTAGGGATCAGGCCCTAAACTATGGATTTCACATGACTGGGAATACAGATATGCATCTGTTGGTCACAGATACCTTTTTTTTTAAGTAGGTGCGTGGATCAGAAATCCAGTTTGCCTAATGCAGCGCTACAGATCTCCTTCGCATAGAGTTGATCATGCTGTTGATTTTGGCCTGTGGAATGTTGTTCCACTCCTCCGAAATTGTTGGATATTGGCAGGAACTTGAACACCCTGTCTTACACGTCGATCCAGAGCATCCCAAACATGCTCAATGGGTGATATGTCTGGTGAGTATGCAGGCCATGGAAGAACTGGGACATTTTCAGCTTCCTGGAATTGTGTACAGATCCTTGTCACATTTAAAAAATATATATTTAACCTTTATTTAACTAGGCAATTCAGTTAAGAACAAATTCGTATTTACAATGACGGCCTACCCGTCATGGGGCCGTGCATTATCATGCTGAAACATGAGGTGATGGCAGCGGATGAATGGCACGACAATGGGCCTCAGGATCTCGTCACGGTATTTCTGTGCATTCAAATTGCCATTGATATAATACAATTGTGTTCGTTGTCCGTAAATTATGCCTGCCCAAATCATAACCCCACCGCCACTATGGGGCAATTTGTTCACAACGTTGACATCAGCAAACCGCTCGACCACACGATGCTATACACACTGTCTGCCAGGTACAGTTGAAACTGGGATTCATCCAGGAAGAGCAGACTTCTCCAGCACGCTAGTGGCCATCAAAGATAAGCATTTGCCCACTGAAGTCGGTTACGACGCTGAACTGCAGTCAGGTCACGACCCTGGTGAGGACAACGAAAATGCAGATGAGAGGCAGATGTGTAACAATACAAAACATACACATACAAACGACAACATCAAACCTGCCCAGACCCACCAGCTCACACCCCCATCTCCAGCGCCCACGTCACTCTCTGCCATATGGCCTCAACACCCCCATCTCCAGCGCCCACATCACTCTCTGCCATATGGCCTCAACACCCCCATCTCCAGCGCCCACATCACTCTCTGCCATATGGCCTCAACACCCCCCATCTCCAGCGCCCACATCACTCTCTGCCATATGGCCTCAACACCCCCATCTCCAGCGCCCACGTCACTCTCTGCCATATGGCCTCAACACCCCCATCAGCCCACGTCACTCTCTGCCATATGGCCTCAACACCCCCATCTCCAGCGCCCGCGTCACTCTCTGCCATATGGCCTCAACACCCCCATCTTTAGCGCCCGCGTCACTCTCTGCCATATGGCCTCAACACCCCCATCTCCAGCGCCCACATCACTCTCTGCCATATGGCCTCAACACCCCCATCTCCAGCGCCCACATCACTCTCTGCCATATGGCCTCAACACCCCCATCTCCAACGCCCACGTCACTCTCTGCCATATGGCCTCAACACCCCCCATCAGCCCACGTCACTCTCTGCCATATGGCCTCAACACCCCCCATCTCCAGCGCCCGCATCACTCTCTGCCATATGGCCTCAACACCCCCCATCTCCAGCGCCCACGTCACTCTCTGCCATATGGCCTTAACACCCCCATCAGCCCACGTCACTCTCTGCCATATGGCCTCAACACCCCCATCTCCAGCGCCCGCGTCACTCTCTGCCATATGGCCTCAACACCCCCATCTCCAGCGCCCGCATCACTCTCTGCCATATGGCCTCAACACCCCCCATCTCCAGCGCCCACATCACTCTCTGCCATATGGCCTCAACACCCCCATCTCCAGCGCCCACATCACTCTCTGCCATATGGCCTCAACACCCCCATCTCCAGCGCCCACATCACTCTCTGCCATATGGCCTCAACACCCCCATCAGCCCCACGTCACTCTCTGCCATATGGCCTCAACACCCCCATCTCCAGCGCCCACATCACTCTCTCTGCCATATGGCCTCAACACCCCCATCTCCAGCGCCACGTCACTCTCTGCCATATGGCCTCAACACCCCCATCAGCCTACGTCACTCTCTGCCATATGGCCTCAACACCCCCCATCTCCAGCGCCCGCGTCACTCTCTGCCATATGGCCTCAACACCCCCATCTCCAGCGCCCACATCACTCTCTGCCATATGGCTTCAACACCCCCATCAGCCCACGTCACTCTCTGCTATATGGCCTCAACACCCCCATCTCTAGCGCCCGCGTCACTCTCTGCCATATGGCATCAACACCCCCATCTCTAGCGCCCGCGTCACTCTCTGCCATATGGCCTCAACACCCCCATCTCCAGCGCCCACATCACTCTCTGCCATATGGCCTCAACACCCCCATCTCCAGCGCCCACATCACTCTCTGCCATATGTCCTCAACACCCCCATCTCCAGCGCCCACATCACTCTCTGCCATATGGCCTCAACACCCCCATCTCCAGCGCCCACATCACTCTCTTCCATATGGCCTCAACACCCCCCATCAGCCCACATCACTCTCTGCCATATGGCCTCAACACCCCCATCTCCAGCGCCCACATCACTCTCTGCCATATGGCCTCAACACCCCCATCAGCCCACATCACTCTCTGCCATATGGCCTCAACACCCCCATCTCCAGCGCCCACTCACTCTCTGCCATATGGCCTCAACACCCCCCATCTCCAGCGCCCACGTCACTCTCTGCCATATGGCCTCAACACCCCCATCAGCCCACATCACTCTCTGCCATATGGCCTCAACACCCCCATCTACAGCGCCCACGTCACTCTCTGCCATATGGCCTCAACACACCCATCAGCCCACGTCACTCTCTGCCATATGGCCTCAACACCCCCATCTCCAGCGCCCACATCACTCTCTGCCATATGGCCTCAACACCCCCATCTCCAGCGCCCACGTCACTCTCTGCCATATGGCCTCAACACCCCCATTAGCCCACGTCACTCTCTGCCATATGGCCTCAACACCCCCATCTCCAGCGCCAGCGTCACTCTCTGCCATATGGCCTCAACACCCACATCTCCAGCGCCCACATCACTCTCTGCCATATGGCCTCTACACCCCCATCTCCAGCGCCCGCTTCACTCTCTGCCATATGGCCTCAACACCCCCATCTCCAGCGCCCACGTCACTCTCTGCCATATGGCCTCAACACCCCCATCTCCAGCGCCCACATCACTCTCTGCCATATGTCCTCAACACCCCATCTCCAGCGCCCACATCACTCTCTGCCATATGGCCTCAACACCCCCATCTCCAGCGCCCACATCACTCTCTTCCATATGGCCTCAACACCCCCATCAGCCCACATCACTCTCTGCCATATGGCCTCAACACCCCCATCTCCAGCGCCCACATCACTCTCTGCCATATGGCCTCAACACCCCCATCAGCCCACATCACTCTCTGCCATATGGCCTCAACACCCCCCATCTCCAGCGCCCACTCACTCTCTGCCATATGGCCTCAACACCCCCATCTCCAGCGCCCACGTCACTCTCTGCCATATGGCCTCAACACCCCCATCAGCCCACGTCACTCTCTGCCATATGGCCTCAACACCCCCATCTCCAGCGCACGCGTCACTCTCTGCCATATGGCCTCAACACCCCCATCTCCAGCGCCCACATCACTCTCTGCCATATGGCCTCTACACCCCCATCTCCAGCGCCCGCGTCACTCTCTGCCATATGGCCTCAACACCCTCATCTCCAGCGCCCACATCACTCTCTGCCATATGGCCTCAACACCCCCATCTCCAGCGCCCGCGTCACTCTCTGCCATATGGCCTCAACACCCCCATCTACAGCGCCCACATCACTCTCTGCCATATGGCCTCAACACCCCCATCTCCAGTGCCCACATCACTCTCTGCCATATGGCCTCAACACCCCCATCTACAGCGCCCACATCACTCTCTGCCATATGGCCTCAACACCCCCCATCAGCGCCCACATCACTCTCTGCCATATGGCCTCAACACCCCCATCTCCAGCGCCCCACTTCGCTCTCTGCCATATGGCCTCAACACCCCCATCAGCCCACATCACTCTCTGCCATATGGCCTCAACACCCCCATCTCCAGCGCCCACGTCAATCTCTGCCATATGGCCTCAACACCCCCATCTCCAACGCCCACATCACTCTCTGCCATATGGCCTCAACACCCCCCATCTCCAGCGCCCACATCACTCTCTGCCATATGGCCTCAACACCCCCATCAGCCCACATCACTCTCTGCCATATGGCCTCAACACCCCCATCTCCAGCGCCCACATCACTCTCTGCCATATGGCCTCAACACCCCCATCAGCCCACATCACTATCTGCCATATGGCCTCAACACCCCCATCTCCAGCGCCCACATCACTCTCTGCCATATGGCCTCAACACCCCCATCTCCAGCGCCCACGTCACTCTCTGCCATATGGCCTCAACACCCCCATCAGCCCACGTCACTCTCTGCCATATGGCCTCAACACCCCCATCTCCAGCGCCCGCGTTACTCTCTGCCATATGGCCTCAACACCCCCATCTCCAGCGCCCACATCACTCTCTGCCATATGGCCTCTACACCCCCATCTCCAGCGCCCGCGTCACTCTCTGCCATATGGCCTCAACACCCCCATCAGCCCACGTCACTCTCTGCCATATGGCCTCAACACCCCCATCTCCAGCGCCCACGTCACTCTCTGCCATATGGCCTCAACACACCCATCAGCCCACGTCACTCTCTGCCATATGGCCTCAACACCCCCCATCTCCAGCGCCCACATCACTCTCTGCCATATGGAATCAACACCCCATCTCCAGTGCCCACATCACTCTCTGCCATATGGCCTCAAAACACCCATCTCCAGCGCCCACGTCACTCTCTGCCATATGGCCTCAACACCCCCATCTCCAGCGCCCGCGTCACTCTCTGCCATATGGCTCAACACCCCCCATCTCCAGCGCCCACATCACTCTCTGCCATATGGCCTCTACACCCCCATCTCCAGCGCCCGCGTCACTCTCTGCCATATGGCCTCAACACCCCCATCTCCAGCGCCCACATCACTCTCTGCTATATGGCCTCAACACCCCCATCTCCAGCGCCCACGTCACTCTCTGCCATATGGCCTCAACACCCCCATCTCCAGCGCCCACATCACTCTCTGCTATATGGCCTCTACACCCCCATCTCCAGCGCCCGCGTCACTCTCTGCCATATGGCCTCAACACCCCCATCTCCAGCGCCCACATCACTCTCTTCCATATGGCCACAACACCCCCATCAGCCCACATCACTCTCTGCCATATGGCCTCAACACCCCCATCTCCAGCGCCCACATCACTCTCTGCCATATGGCCTCAACACCCCATCAGCCCACATCACTCTCTGCCATATGGCCTCAACACCCCCATCTCCAGCGCCCACTCACTCTCTGCCATATGGCCTCAACACCCCCATCTCCAGTGCCCACGTCACTCTCTGCCATATGGCCTCAACACCCCCATCAGCCCACGTCACTCTCTGCCATATGGCCTCAACACCCCCATCTCCAGCGCACGCGTCACTCTCTGCCATATGGCCTCAACACCCCCCATCTCCAGCGCCCACATCACTCTCTGCCATATGGCCTCTACACCCCATCTCCAGCGCCCACGTCACTCTCTGCCATATGGCCTCAACACCCCCCATCTCCAGCGCACGCGTCACTCTCTGCCATATGGCCTCAACACCCCCCATCTCCAGCGCCCACATCACTCTCTGCCATATGGCCTCTACACCCCCATCTCCAGCGCCCGCGTCACTCTCTGCCATATGGCCTCAACACCCCCATCTCCAGCGCCCACATCACTCTCTGCCATATGGCCTCAACACCCCCATCTACAGCGCCCACATCACTCTCTGCCATATGGCCTCAACACCCCCATCTTCAGCGCCCACATCACTCTCTGCCATATGGCCTCAACACCCCCCATCTCCAGCGCCCACATCACTCTCTGCCATATGGCCTCAACACCCCCATCAGCCCACATCACTCTCTGCCATATGGCCTCAACACCCCCATCTCCAGCGCCCACATCACTCTCTGCCATATGGCCTCAACACCCCCATCAGCCCACATCACTCTCTGCCATATGGCCTCAACACCCCCATCTCCAGCGCCCACGTCAATCTCTGCCATATGGCCTCAACACCCCCATCTCCAACGCCCACATCACTCTCTGCCATATGGCCTCAACACCCCCATCTCCAGCGCCCACATCACTCTCTGCCATATGGCCTCAACACCCCCCATCTCCAGCGCCCACATCACTCTCTGCCATATGGCCTCAACACCCCCATCAGCCCACATCACTCTCTGCCATATGGCCTCAACACCCCCCATCTCCAGCGCCCACATCACTCTCTGCCATATGGCCTCAACACCCCCCATCAGCCCACATCACTCTCTGCCATATGGCCTCAACACCCCCCATCTCCAGCGCCCACATCACTCTCTGCCATATGGCCTCAACACCCCCATCTCCAGCGCCCACGTCACTCTCTGCCATATGGCCTCAACACCCCCATCAGCCCACGTCACTCTCTGCCATATGGCCTCAACACCCCCCATCTCCAGCGCCCGCGCCACTCTCTGCCATATGGCCTCAACACCCCCATCTCCAGCGCCCACATCACTCTCTGCCATATGGCCTCTACACCCCCCATCTCCAGCGCCCGCGTCACTCTCTGCCATATGGCCTCAACACCCCCATCTCCAGCGCCCACATCACTCTCTGCCTATGGCCTCAACAATCTCCAGCGCGTCACTCTCTGCCATATGGCCTCAACACCCCCATCTACAGCGCCCACATCACTCTCTGCCATATGGCCTCAACACCCCCATCTCCAGTGCCCACATCACTCTCTGCCATATGGCCTCAACACCCCCATCTACAGCGCCCACATCACTCTCTGCCATATGGCCTCAACACCCCCATCTTCAGCGCCCACATCACTCTCTGCCATATGGCCTCAACACCCCCATCTCCAGCGCCCACATCACTCTCTGCCATATGGCCTCAACACCCCCCATCAGCCCACATCACTCTCTGCCATATGGCCTCAACACCCCCCATCTCCAGCGCCCACGTCAATCTCTGCCATATGGCCTCAACACCCCCATCTCCAACGCCCACATCACTCTCTGCCATATGGCCTCAACACCCCCATCTCCAGCACCCACATCACTCTCTGCCATATGGCCTCAACACCCCCATCAGCCCACATCACTCTCTGCCATATGGCCTCAACACCCGATCTCCAGCGCCCACATCACTCTCTGCCATATGGCCTCAACACCCCCCATCAGCCCACATCACTATCTGCCATATGGCCTCAACACCCCCCATCTCCAGCGCCCACATCACTCTCTGCCATATGGCCTCAACACCCCCATCTCCAGCGCCCACGTCACTCTCTGCCATATGGCCTCAACACCCCCCCATCAGCCCACGTCACTCTCTGCCATATGGCCTCAACACCCCCCATCTCCAGCGCCCGCGTTACTCTCTGCCATATGGCCTCAACACCCCCATCTCCAGCGCCCACATCACTCTCTGCCATATGGCCTCTACACCCCCATCTCCAGCGCCCGCGTCACTCTCTGCCATATGGCCTCAACACCCCCATCAGCCCACGTCACTCTCTGCCATATGGCCTCAACACCCCCATCTCCAGCGCCCACGTCACTCTCTGCCATATGGCCTCAACACACCCATCAGCCCACGTCACTCTCTGCCATATGGCCTCAACACCCCCATCTCCAGCGCCCACATCACTCTCTGCCATATGGAATCAACACCCCCATCTCCAGTGCCCACATCACTCTCTGCCATATGGCCTCAAAACACCCATCTCCAGCGCCCACGTCACTCTCTGCCATATGGCCTCAACACCCCCATCTCCAGCGCCCGCGTCACTCTCTGCCATATGGCCTCAACACCCCCATCTCCAGCGCCCACATCACTCTCTGCCATATGGCCTCTACACCCCCATCTCCAGCGCCCGCGTCACTCTCTGCCATATGGCCTCAACACCCCCCATCTCCAGCGCCCACATCACTCTCTGCTATATGGCCTCAACACCCCCATCTCCAGCGCCCACGTCACTCTCTGCCATATGGCCTCAACACCCCATCTCCAGCGCCCACATCACTCTCTGCTATATGGCCTCTACACCCCCATCTCCAGCGCCCGCGTCACTCTCTGCCATATGGCCTCAACACCCCCATCTCCAGCGCCCACATCACTCTCTTCCATATGGCCACAACACCCCCATCAGCCCACATCACTCTCTGCCATATGGCCTCAACACCCCCATCTCCAGCGCCCACATCACTCTCTGCCATATGGCCTCAACACCCCCATCAGCCCACATCACTCTCTGCCATATGGCCTCAACACCCCCATCTCCAGCGCCCACTCACTCTCTGCCATATGGCCTCAACACCCCCATCTCCAGTGCCCACGTCACTCTCTGCCATATGGCCTCAACACCCCCCATCAGCCCACGTCACTCTCTGCCATATGGCCTCAACACCCCCATCTCCAGCGCACGCGTCACTCTCTGCCATATGGCCTCAACACCCCCATCTCCAGCGCCCACATCACTCTCTGCCATATGGCCTCTACACCCCCATCTCCAGCGCCCACGTCACTCTCTGCCATATGGCCTCAACACCCCCATCTCCAGCGCACGCGTCACTCTCTGCCATATGGCCTCAACACCCCCATCTCCAGCGCCCACATCACTCTCTGCCATATGGCCTCTACACCCCCCATCTCCAGCGCCCGCGTCACTCTCTGCCATATGGCCTCAACACCCCCATCTCCAGCGCCCACATCACTCTCTGCCATATGGCCTCAACACCCCCATCTACAGCGCCCACATCACTCTCTGCCATATGGCCTCAACACCCCCATCTTCAGCGCCCACATCACTCTCTGCCATATGGCCTCAACACCCCCATCTCCAGCGCCCACATCACTCTCTGCCATATGGCCTCAACACCCCCATCAGCCCACATCACTCTCTGCCATATGGCCTCAACACCCCCATCTCCAGCGCCCACATCACTCTCTGCCATATGGCCTCAACACCCCCATCAGCCCACATCACTCTCTGCCATATGGCCTCAACACCCCCATCTCCAGCGCCCACGTCAATCTCTGCCATATGGCCTCAACACCCCCATCTCCAACGCCCACATCACTCTCTGCCATATGGCCTCAACACCCCCCATCTCCAGCGCCCACATCACTCTCTGCCATATGGCCTCAACACCCCCATCTCCAGCGCCCACATCACTCTCTGCCATATGGCCTCAACACCCCCCATCAGCCCACATCACTCTCTGCCATATGGCCTCAACACCCCCATCTCCAGCGCCCACATCACTCTCTGCCATATGGCCTCAACACCCCCATCAGCCCACATCACTCTCTGCCATATGGCCTCAACACCCCCATCTCCAGCGCCCACATCACTCTCTGCCATATGGCCTCAACACCCCCCATCTCCAGCGCCCACGTCACTCTCTGCCATATGGCCTCAACACCCCCATCAGCCCACGTCACTCTCTGCCATATGGCCTCAACACCCCCATCTCCAGCGCCCGCGCCACTCTCTGCCATATGGCCTCAACACCCCCATCTCCAGCGCCCACATCACTCTCTGCCATATGGCCTCTACACCCCCATCTCCAGCGCCCGCGTCACTCTCTGCCATATGGCCTCAACACCCCCCATCTCCAGCGCCCACATCACTCTCTGCCATATGTCCTCAACACCCCCCATCTCCAGCGCCCACATCACTCTCTGCCATATGGCCTCAACACCCCCATCTCCAGCGCCCACATCACTCTCTGCCATATGGCCTCAACACCCCCATCTCCACCGCCCACATCACTCTCTGCCATATGGCCTCAACACCCCCATCAGCCCACATCACTCTCTGCCATATGGCCTCAACACCCCCATCTCCAGCGCCCACATCACTCTCTGCCATATGGCCTCAACACCCCCATCTCCAGCGCCCACATCACTCTCTGCCATATGGCCTCAACACCCCCATCTCCAGCGCCCACATCACTCTCTGCCATATGGCCTCAACATCCCCATCAGCCCACATCACTCTCTGCCATATGGCCTCAACACCCCCAT
This sequence comes from Coregonus clupeaformis, assembly GCF_020615455.1. NCBI lineage: Eukaryota > Metazoa > Chordata > Actinopteri > Salmoniformes > Salmonidae > Coregonus > Coregonus clupeaformis. The sequence continues at coordinate 237,425 of NW_025533667.1, forward strand.
CTCCAGCGCCCACATCACTCTCTGCCATATGTTCTCAACACCCCCATCTCCCGTGCCCAGACCCAGACCCTCCCACCCCCATCTCCCTCTCCCATCTCCACTCTCCCCCATCTTCCTCTCCCACCTCCAGTCTCCCCCATCTCCCTCTCCCACCTCCAGTCTCCCCCATCTCCCTCTCCCATCTCCACTCTCCCCCAAACTGCCTCAAACTGCACCATTTTGTTTCTCTCCGTCCCCTACGTACTTTCAACATTTAGATAATAAAGCATTTGCTCTTTACATTGTGTTAATGACGGCGGATTGGTTGATTTACAATTAGTACGTTTTTTCAAGATGATTGATGAGAAAAGTATCGGCCAACCCTTCGGGTATCTCACTGCACCCTCATATGCCATGTCTTGAAATATGCAGACAGATTGTTTAAAAGTACATTCACATTATAATCCTTCTGACAGCCAACTCTCTAACAGTTCAACTAGTGACCATATCATATAGCTGACAACGGCTTAACTTTAGCTCATATTTATTCATTATTACAGGAAAATAAACTCACAACATAATTATTTAGAAGTTGATGGCGAGCTAATTACAGAAGATAGCTTAGTGTTGTGAGTGATGGAATAAAAGCAGGGCGTTCTACCAGAGAATTATAGAACATGGTCACCGTCTCGTTGACCTCTCGTTGACCTAACGTTGGCCTAACGTTGGCCTAACGTTATATCCTAATCTGACTTTGGTGCAGGTCATGTTGTTCTTCACATTACCGTCTCTGGTAAACACACTATATCAAATGTTATTTGTCACATGCACAGATTACAGAAGGTGTAAACGGTACAGTGAAATGGTTACTTGCATAGTGGAGTCTTTTGTTTAGACATTTAGCTAGCCATTTATTTATTTTATTTATTTCACCTTTATTTAACCAGGTAAGCCAGTTGAGAACAAGTTCTCATTTACAACTGCGACCTGGCCAAGATAAAGCAAAGCAGTACGATAAAAACAACAACAACACAGAGTTACATATTTATAGATGGCCCTCTGCCCTCCCTAAATCGTGGCATTGAACGGTTCAGCAGACTTTTAGCCCTCCATAACTGGCTATGAGACTATTGCAGCTCTGTGGGTGTAACATTTATTGACAATTTTGATACCTTCTGGAAACAAAGCTCGTATTATAAGGAGGATGGGATCCACCCAAATCATTTGGGTTCCTGGATCCTTTCACAGCATTATAAGGCTGCGTTGAGACAATGACTTATTAATGACCCAAGCCCAGCTCATATAATCCCTACCATTGTGTCGCTGAGTTGTCATAATGCTTCAGCAAATGTACATTATCCCAGGGGCGTTGGAAGACACAATGTAAGTGACCTAATTTATGTCCCTCTTACTGCCCGGAATGCCTCTGCTGATCCTACAGCTATTGGATGCAGTAATCATATGCCTATGAACCAGAGTAATAATGTTAACACTGAGGTGGTGTGCCCTAGTAGGAAGTCCACTGTGTACAGAACACCCTGCACTAATACAAATAAATCAAGCATGTCTACCTCTGCTAAGCTTCCCAGTAAAGCAAGAAAAACAATCAAGCATTACAGAAAAGTGTTTAAAAAAGCACACGTTAACATATGTAGCTTAAGAAACAAAGTTCATGAAATCAATAATTTGCTAGTAACAGATCACATGTATATTCTGACTATCTCTGAAACTCACTTAGATAATACCTTTTGATGATACAGTGGTAGCAATACATGGTTAAAATATCTACAGAAAAGGCAGACATGCCATAGGTGGTGTGGCTGTTTATATTCAGAACCACATTCCTGTAAAGCTTAGAGAGGATCTCATGTTAAATACTGTTGAAGTAATATGGCTACAGGTTCACCTGCCTCACCTAAAGCCCATTCTGGTGGGAAGCTAACAGTCAGCATCTGGATAACATGTGTGAAATGCTTGATAATGGATGTGATATTAATAGAGAGATATATTTTCTGGGTGATTTAAATATTGACTGGCTTTCATCAGGCTGCCCACTCAAGATAAAGCTTAAAACTGTAACCAGTGCCTGCAACCTGGTTCAGGTTATCAGTCAACCTACCAGGGTAGTTACAAACAGCACAGGAATGAAATCATCAACATGTATTGATCACATCTTTACTAATGCTGCAGAAATGTGTTTGAAAGCAGTATCCAGATCCATCGGATGTAGTGATCACAATATAGTAGCCATATCTAGGAAAACCAAAGTTCCAAAGGCTGGGCCTAATATAGTGTATAGGAGGTCATACAATACGTTTTGTAGTGATTCCTATGTTGTTGATGTGAAGAATGTTTGTTGGTCCGTGGTGTGTAATGACGAGCAACCAGACGCTGCACTTGACACATTTATGAAATTGCTTATCCCAGTTACTAACAAGCATATACCCATTAAGCAAATGACTGTAAAAATTGTGAATCCCCATGGATTGATGAGGAATTGAAAAATTGTATGGTTGAGAGGGATGAGGCAAAAGGAATGGCAAATAAGTCTGGCTGTACAACCGATTGGAAAACGTACTGCTAATTGAGAAATCATGTGACTAAACTGAATAAAAAGAAGAAGAAACTACACTATGAAACAAAGATAAATGACAAAGAATGATAGTAAAAAGCTTTGGAGCACCTTCAATGAAATTTTGGACAAAAGGGCAAACTCAGCTCCATCATTCATTGAATCAGATGGCTCATTCATCACAAAACCAACTGATATTGTCAACTACTTCAATTATATTTTAATTGGCAAGATTAGCAAACTTAGGCATGACATGCCAGCAACAAATGCTGACACTACACATCCAAGTACAGTGGGGAAAAAAAGTATTTAGTCAGCCACAATTGTGCAAGTTCTCCCACTTAAAAAGATGAGAGAGGCCTGTAATGTTCATCATAGGTACACGTCAACTATGACAGACAAAATTAGATTTTTTTTCTCCAGAAAATCACATTGTAGGATTTTTTATTACATTTACGTCATTTAGCAGACGCTCTTATCCAGAGCGACTTACATGAGCAATTAGGGTTAAGTGCCTTGCTCAAGGGCACATCGGCAGATTTTTCACCTAGTCGGCTTGGGGATTAGAACCAGCGACCTTTCGATTACTGGCACAACGCTCTTAACCACTGAGCTACCTGCTGCAAATTATGGTGGAAATAAGTATTTGGTCAATAACAAAAGTTTCTCAATACTTTGCTATATACCCTTTGTTGGCAATGACACAGGTCAAACGTTTTCTGTAAGTCTTCACAAGGTTTTCACACACTGTTGCTGGTATTTTGGCCCATTCCTCCATGCAGATCTCATCTAGAGCAGTGATGTTTTGGGGCTGTCGCTGGGCAACACGGACTTTCAACTCCCTCCAAAGATGTTCTATGGGGTTGAGATCTGGAGACTGGCTAGGCCACTCCAGGACCTTGAAATGCTTCTTACGAAGCCACTCCTTCGTTGCCCGGGCGGTGTGTTTGGGATCATTGTCATGCTGAAAGACCCAGCCACGTTTCATCTTCAATGCCCTTGCTGATGGAAGGAGGTTTTCACTCAAAATCTCACGATTCATGGCCCCATTCATTCTTTCCTTTACACGGATCAGTCGTCCTGGTCCCTTTGCAGAAAAACAGCCCCAAAGCATGATGTTTCCACCCCCATGCTTCACAGTAGGTATGGTGTTCTTTGGATGCAACTAAGCATTCTTTGACCTCCAAACACGACGAGTTGAGTTTTTACCAAAAAGTTATATTTTGGTTTCATCTGAACATATAACATTCTCCCAATCCTCTTCTGGATCATCCAAATGCACTCTAGCAAACTTCAGACGGGCCTGGACATGTACTGGCTTAAGCAGGGGGTCACATCTGGCACTGCAGGATTTGAGTCCCTGGCGGCGTAGTGTGTTACTGATGGTAGGCTTTGTTACTTTGGTCCCAGCTCTCTGCAGGTCTTTCACTAGGTCCCCCCGTGTGGTTCTGGGATTTTTGCACACCGTTCTTGTGATCATTTTGACCCCACGGGGTGAGATCTTGCGTGGAGCCCCAGATCGAGGGAGATTATCAGTGGTCTTGTATGTCTTCCATTTCCTAATAATTGCTCCCACAGTTGATTTCTTCAAACCAAGCTGCTTACCTATTGCAGATTCAGTCTTCCCAGCCTGGTGCAGGTCTACAATTTTGTTTCTGGTGTCCTTTGACAGCTCTTTGGTCTTGGCCATAGTGGAGTTTGGAGTGTGACTGTTTATGGTTGTGGACAGGTGTCTTTTATACTGATAACAAGTTCAAACAGGTGCCATTAATACAGGTAACGAGTGGAGGACAGATGAGCCTCTTAAAGAAGAAGTTACAGGTCTGTGAGAGCCAGAAATCTTGCTTGTTTGTAGGTGACCAAATACTTATTTTCCACCATCATTTGCAAATAAATTAATTAAAAATCCTACAATTAGATTTTCTGGATTTCTCAATTTGTCTGTCATAGTTGACGTGTACCTATGATGAAAATTACAGGCCTCTCTCATCTTTTTAAGTGGGAGAACTTGCACAATTGGTGGCTGACTAAATACTTTTTTTCCCCACTGTATATCTGACCAAATTATGAAAGACAAGCATTATATAATTTTGAATTCCATAAAGTAAGTGTGGAAGAGGTGAAAAAAGTATTGTTGTCTATCAACAATGACAAGCCACCGGGGTCTGACAACTTGAATGGAAAATTACTGAGGATAATAGCAGATGATATTGCCACTCCTATTTGCCATATCTTCAATTTAAGCCCACTAGAAAGTGTGTGCACTCAGGCCAGGAGGGAAGCAAAAGTCATTCCGCTACCTAAGAATAGTAAAGCCCCCTTTACTGGCTCAAATAGCTGACCAATCAGACTGTTACCAACCCCTTAGTAAACTTTTGGAAATAATTGTGTTTGACCAGATACAATGCTATTTTACAGTAAACGAATTAACAACAGTCTTTCAGCATGCTTATAGGGAAGGACATTCAACAAGCACAGCACTTACACAAATGACTGATGATTGGCTGAGAGAACTTGGTAATACAAATATTGTGTGGGCTGTTTTTTTAGACTTCAGTGCGGCTTTTGACATTATCTATCATAGTCTGTTGCTGGAAAAACGTATGTGTTATGGCTTTACACCCCCTGCTATATTATGGATATAGAGTTATCTGTCTAACAGAACACAAAGGGTGTTCTTTAATGGAAGCCTCTCCAACATAATCCAGGTAGAATCAGGAATTCCCCAGGGCAGCTGTCTAGGCCCCTTACTTTTTTCAATCTTTACTAACGACATGCCACTGGCTTTGAGTAAATCCAGTGTGTCTATGTATGCGGATGACTCAACACTATACACGTCAGCTACCACAGCGACTGAAATGACAGCAACACTTAACAAAGTTAGTTTCAGAATGGGTGGCAAGTAATAAGTTAGCCCTAAATATTTCAAAAACTACAAGCATTGTATTTGGGACAAAATCATTCACTAAAACCTAAACCTCAACTAAATCTTGTAATGAATAATGTGGAAATTGAGCAAGTTGAGGAGACTAAACTGCATGGAGTAACCCTGGATTGTAAACTGTCATCATCAAAACATATTGATACAACAGTAGCTAGGATGGGGAGAAGTCTGTCTATAATGAAGTGCTGCTCTGCATTCTTAACTGCACTATCAACAAGGCAGGTCCTACAGGCCCTAGTTTTGTTGCACCTGGACTACTGTTCAGTTGTGTTGTCAGGTGCCACAAAGAGGGACTTAGGAAAATTGCAATTAGCTCAGAACAGGGCAGCACGGCTGGCCCTTGGATGTACACAGAGAGCTAACATTAATAATATGCATGTCAATCTCTCCTGACTCAAAGTGGAGGAGAGATTGACTTCATCACTACTTGTATTTGTAAGAGGTATTGACATGTTGAATTCACCGAGCTGTCTGTTTGAACTACTGGCACACAGCTCAGACACCCATGCATACCCCACAAGACATGCCACCAGAGGTCTCTTCACAGTCCCCAAGTCCAGAACAGACTATGGGAGGCGCACAGTCCTACATAGAGCCATGACTACAATGAACTCTATTCCACATCAAGTAACTCATGCAAGCAGTAAAATTAGATTTAAAAACAGATAAAAAATACACCTTATGGAACAGCGGGGACTGTGAAGCAACACAAACATAGATACATGAATAGAAACACATGATAACATACGCACTATACACACACGTACAAATGTATTTTGTATTATAGAAATGTGGCAGTAGAGTAGAGGCCTGAGGACACAGTTAATATGTTGTGAAATCTGTTATGAATGTAGTGTAATGTTTTTAAAATGTATAACTGCCTTAATTTTGCTGGACCTCAGGAAGAGTATCTGCTGCCTTGGTAATCGGGATCCATAATAAATACAACTACAAATACTGGAACCTAAAAGACACCCACCATGAGCGCTCACTAAATTTTCCCAAGAAGAGGCAAACAAAAGAAAACCCGATGCCAAACTTAAAGACCGGAAGCAAACCAAAAAGGTGGAGCAATACAAAATCATGGAAGATCATATAAAGGATCATCTGTACAGAAATCAAAATAGGGAGTGCCAACCAAGACAAAGAAAGATGTTAACCCTCCACATCTACCAAGACAACTAAAGGTGTTAACCCTCCACATCTACCAAGACAACTAAAGGTGTTAACCCTCCACATCTATCAATACAACTAAAGGTGTTAACCCTCCACATCTATCAAGACAACTAAAGGTGTTAACCCTCCACATCTATCAAGACAACTAAAGGTGTTAACCCTCCACATCTACCAAGACAACTAAAGGTGTTAACCCTCCACATCTACCAAGACAACTAAAGGTGTTAACCCTCCACATCTATCAATACAACTAAAGGTGTTAACCCTCCACATCTATCAAGACAACTAAAGGTGTTAACCCTCCACATCTATCAAGACAACTAAAGGTGTTAACCCTCCACATCTACCAAGACAACTAAAGGTGTTAACCCTCCACATCTACCAAGACAACTAAAGGTGTTAACCCTCCACATCTACCAAGACAACTAAAGGTGTTAACCCTCCACATCTATCAAGACAACTAAAGGTGTTAACCCTCAACATATATCAAGACAACTAAAGGAGTTAACCCTCCACATCTATCAAGACAACTAAAGGTGTTAACCCTCCACATCTACCAAGACAACTAAAGGTGTTAACCCACCACATCTATCAAGACAACTAAAGGTGTTAACCCTCCACATCTACCAAGACAAATAAATGTGTTAACCCTCCACATCTACCAAGACAACTAAAGGTGTTAACCCTCCACATCTATCAAGACAACTAAAGGTGTTAACCCTACACATCTATCAAGACAACTAAAGGTGTTAACCCTCCACATCTACCAAGACAACTAAAGGTGTTAACCCTCCACATCTATCAAGACAACTAAAGGTGTTAACCCTCCACATCTATCAAGACAACTAAAGGTCTTAACCCTCCACATCTATCAAGACAACTACAGGAGTTAACCCTCCACATCT